>NC_084919.1:2015917-2059556 GCF_949316345.1 Pungitius pungitius | reverse complement strand
CTCGGTATCCGGGTGTCACTTTGGAGCACTGAAGTAAGCACGTGTCAGAAGAACACTTCTTACATGAACTACACTACACAGGGGACCGGGGGGGCGGGGAGGGGGGGGGCGTGAAGACCTGTCAGCTGACCCACTGAGCCGAGCTCCCAATTTACACTTGGGGTATTAGGTGGGACCTAAAGTGACTGGTGAACCATGGAGGAAAAAAGAAAATGAAGAAGAAAAAAAAAAAAAAATGGCGGGCTCTCGGATACTTGAACATAGCCGGGACGAGTCGACGGGCGCGGCGAGGCGGGGGGGGGGGGGGGGAGAGAGCTCATGTTTGAGTCATGGCCTTGTTTCCCCTCAAACGTCACAGGGACGTCACCTGGTGATTGAGAGAGATGTGGAGCGCCGGCGTAATTGGCCCCCTCTCCGCCGGGGCCAGATGGGGGGGGGGGGGGGGGGGGGGGATACAGAACGGCTGTTTGAGAGATGAAAGAGCGAGGGAGGGAGGGGGGGTTTGGGGGGGGGGGGCTAAGCACCAGGAGTTATCCATCTGAGAGGGGCAGTGTGACAGCCTCACACAGCAGACCTTTGGATCGGGAAGGAGCTTAAGGCCGGTCATCCGTGATCAACTCCCCCCCCCTCCTCCTCCACCCCACCCCCCCCGGTTCTCCACACATCAGGTCCTGTGAGTCTCATTCCCCGGCTACAAATGCAAACCAAACTTTCTCTGTTTTTGGGGGGGCTACAGAAAAGAAAGAAAAACACTCCAGAACCCCCCCCCCCCCCCCCTCACCCATAAGACATAAGCACCCATGTGGACCTAAATGAGACGAGCATATTGGTATCATTTTGGGATTACAGCTCGTCTTTTCCGTAATCACGTCTAATTAGTCTTTTGCTAAAATGCGACAGTATTCTGCAGCTGGCTCCGCTAAAACCAGCAGGTCTATATTTCACCATCCCATTAGCTGGTGGAATGTGTGTTTATTTTTGCTGAAAAACATCTACTTTCTCTTTTCAGCCTGAGGTTTGCATATAATAAATCAAAAAAGAAGTGAATGCATGAACTGCGGTGTAACTTCTGCGGCTCCGTTCTCTTGGATGTTCTGCTTCTTTTGCTGCTCTGTTCTTCTGGGTCATAAAAAACGCCGACGCGGATTCCTTTCGCGCGCTGAAACGAGCGAGCGCACGGGGTGATGGCCGGTCACGGCAAATGACCACGGACATGTTCCCCCCCCTCTTAAGAGTGTTCATTTTCACATTGGCAGATCATTGCTTTGATACAGATCACAGGAGCAGTCAAATCCCGATCCGCAGTCCGTGCACGGCGCCAAACGGGCCCAGCTGTCGCTTCCTTCATGGTCCAAATTAAGGATGATGAGCGTGTAGAATCGAGCGCGATGGGGTTTAAAAAAAAAAAAAAAGCTCAGATCTCGATAAGGTCGCGAGAGGTGCGATAATGTTTTGGCTCTAGAGTGGCTTTTTTTTTTTCTAAACTGTCTAAACGTGGTCCCCCTGCTGCTGGTGTCGTTTCAAACAAATATAAAACGCCACGAATCAGGCAAGATGTTGCAGCAACACATGGACAGAGCATGTGACCAGACAGCGGACACGAAACCGCTCCGTCTAAAGAACTTGAAAAATAGTCTCAAGGACCCACGCATCGAAATACTGCTTTAGGTTGATTTGAAAAGCGATGAATCCTAATTGAAAAGCACACCGAACAAACCCGATGTCTCCATTCTTACCGTCCCAGACAGCCGTGACGCTGCGCCAGTGAATACCAGGACCCTGACCCACCCCCCCCCCACCCGGAGCGGCTGAGTTCAATGAGCTTCTGCAAACCGCTTGCGCCTTCAGATGCACAGAGGAGGACGTGTTTACCGAGAGCCGCTGGCGGTCCACCACTACGGGAGGCTGGGGAGGGACAGCTGGCGGCTCTTCCTCCGTCTTTTCGGCGGGTCCCTTGGACGGCTCCGACGGGTCGCCCCCGCCCGTCTCCGGGGCGCCACCTCCGCAAGGAAGACGGATGGATTATTGATGGGAAGAAGGGTTCGTAATGAGGGTTCTAACTATACTATCTGCTAAGCCAGGGGATAGCATCCATATTACTGGTAGCTTATGTTGCATTATTCATGCCCGCTCTCCATTTTGAGAGGTATACACCAAGTGCAAGTTCATGATCAAAAAAGTAATTTATCTTTGTAATTAAGTGGGGGGTGTGGGGGGGGCAATTAGCTGGCTCGATGTGTGAAAAATGCCCAGATTCTGTTAAGTTGCTTAATTGGATGTCTGCTGATTAGCAACTAAAAAACTAAAATGAAGAGACCAAACCCCAAAAAGTATTGGAGAACGTCTGCCTGCAGAGAATATTAAGTTCACAGCATCAACTTTTGGAAAATAAATTATATATATATATATAGTCTAATCAAATTTTAGACACAGAAGCATTCTTGAGATGAAGGTTGTTTGAATTATCCAGCTGTGGTGCTCTAGCTTCATACCTTCTGGATCCAGATGTTGCTCTGTGCCCCCGTCCTGGTGCGGCTGCTCCTGCGCGGCGTCGCTCTCCTTTTTGCCTTCGTGCTCTTCCCGCCCCGCCGCGTTAGGGCGCTCCGGCCTCTGCTCGACCTCGAGGCCCCGCGAGTCCACGCTGTCCATCGACTCGTTTCCGTTCACGCAGTTCGCCCGTGGCGGCGGCGGCGGGGGGCTCGAGCAGGCCGACTCCCGGCTTCCTCCGATCGACGCGCCCCGGCCTGCCGCGGTCTCGCAGCTGCCCCCGGGGCAATGCGGCTCGGTGCTTTCAGGCTCCGCCTCTTTGGGCGTGAGCTCCTCCTCTTCCTTAGGCGTGGGCTCTTCTTGGGCTGCGGCGGCGGGGGCGACGGCGGCGGGGTCATCCGGAGGTTCGGCGGGAGCCGCGACGGGGGGCTCGTTGGAGCTCTCCTCCTCCGTGGAGGGGCCGTGGGGGGGGTGGTGGCCATTGGGCTGGGGGCCCATGGTATCGCAGGACGACTCCTCATCCTGCGTTAGACACGAGTCACTCGGCCCCGCCACCTCCACCTCGGGTTCACCCTCTTCTTCCTCTTCCTCTTCCTCCTCCTCCTCCTCTTCAGTCTCCTTCCTGTAGATCCTCTTCTTACGGATGATGCCCCGCCCCCAGGACGGCCGCCGGCGAATCTTGCGCTTTACATGATCTGAGAGAGAAAGAGAGAAACGCTATTAAACAGGCAAAAAGTACCACTAACCCCCCCCCTCTTTTAGGGTCAAACCGTGCATCCACTGCAACTGTCCATTACACAAATAAAACTAGCTCCTGGATGCTGTTCGGTCAACTGTGTTAGTTGTTTTTTTTCTCTTCTTAAAAATTGTACCAAAGCGGTTTAGCTACGCTCGAGTCAAATAATCGACGACTGCTTTAATTTAATAAATCACAGTGAAATCACATTATTATTCTACAAAGAGTTTTTCCGGATGACTGGTGTCGTCGTCCCAGTTCGGTCCGGCGCACAGCGGGGGCGCCTCGATGCATCGCCAGCGATCATTAGCCAGGGTTTCAGTCATAAATAGTTTGATGGGTCGTCTCTGTGAAGGCCGACTCTGAATTAAAACGTTTTCGATGTTCATTCGCCTGATTTCTCGCACCGCCATCAAATTTGCCCTGAGAGCGAAACAGCTGGACACACACACACACACACACACACACACACACACACACACACACACACACACACACACACACACACACACACACACACACACACACACACACACACACACACACACACACACACACACACACACACACACACACACACACACACACACACACACACACACACACACACGGCAGGAGATTAACATCTGTCGGGCTTTATTCATTTTATTCAAGCATAGTATCACTGCTGTTAGTGATTATCTTTTTTAAATTACTTTTTTTATTGCAGATGTTTGTCAGTCGTGTCTAAAGAACAGAGAGACAAGCCTGCACGCAAACACACACACACACGAGCGCCTGCTGAGCGGCTCCGAGAGGCCGACCCCCCCCCCCCCCCCCCCCCCACCCACATGCTCCCCGATCAATGATCTGCCCCAAAAAATCCTGATCGAAGCACTTTAAGTGGACAGGCGGTGGTTTGTGTGCTTTATTAAAGTGATCAGACCTCAGGTGAAAAATGAGTCAATCAAAAATGAGATTGCGACCTTAACTTCTAAAGCCAACTAGTCGAGAACCCGACAACCCTTAAAAAAAAAAAAACACACACAAAAACACATCCCTCTAATGCAGAAGCGCTGCAGAAGACAAAAACGTCTCACAGCTTGCGATTTGATTGTTAAACCCAGACGTTTGGCCTGTCCTCACAGAGAGAGAGGGAGAGAGAGGCAGGCGGGAGGCGGCAGCTCTGCTCCATCATGGATGCTGGACACTAATGACAACAGATGGTGCTCCGGGTTCTGAGAGGAAGGGGATAACGCAAGCGCGCTCGCACAGAGTGCAGCGAAAGTGCCCCAGTGAACCAGCGCCAATCATATCAATAAGGCCTCTTAGTGCGTTTAATATTCTCTCTCATTTCTGCCTTCATAAATGTGATAAAAAAAACGGCGTAGAAAAGAATGAAGAATGAATAATGAAGCGTAGTGGTTGATTTTCTGGTCTCCTCTGCGCGCGCACACACACACACACACACACACACACACACACACACACACGGGAGCAGCTCGCCACGCTCCTGGGGGACGAAAGAGGTGAAACCCAAAGGCAGCAGACCACTCGTCGGAAACCCGCCTCTTAAATAATGCATGAAGCGGCGAGCGTTGGTCGAATAAATCCGCCCGGCGACACTGACGGACGCTCTTTGGGTCGGAATCATTACTAAACAAAGGGCAGCGGTCCGTAGAACGCATGAACTTAAAGAGTACAAAACTGATTTCATAGAATATTCACACCGTGTTAAACGCTGAAAACGGCTACACACGGGCCGTCTCTATGGCAACAATCCAGACAATTTGCACGCACACAGTTCATAGTGGGGTCATCCCAGCAAACCTCGAATAGCATCGTGACACACGGCGCCACAAAGGCATGCAGGTACATCTCAGGTTGATGGGTACCAACAAGGGTTCTCTCCGTTTGGGACCCGCAAACTTCCTGGAGCCTCAGCTCGTTGCCAGGCAACTGGCCCAAAATGTCAAATACACAAGCTCCAGAGAATGCAGAGCAAAAAACGTGATGTAAAAAGGAACGTGTCCCAACTTCCGAACCCCGCAGACACAGCGCACATCATCTCGCTGCGATCTGCACTCGTATTTAAACACACGCTGATCTGATCTCCATTTACTCCGTGGCGCCCCACATTTCAAAATCAGCACGATGCTGCAGTGGTGTAATGTGGACCATAAGTACCTAAACACATAATAAAGGAATACGGGCCTCTACATTCAGTGCATAGTTGGAGACGCGTGTCTGAAATGATGATCCCAACAGCTGTTCTAGACGCGTTTTATCCCCCGATAACGTGAGGGATCCGACTAAACGACGGAGATGGGGACGCGAGCCGCGATGAGGCGCCACTCCACCCATCGGACTGAACCACCTCATTGGTATTCACGCTCATGAAAACCACCTCAGGAGGTCTGACGGGGGGGGGTAAATGAAAGCACAATATGCCACAGATATCTTTTCAATGCAACAAAAAGCTTAATTTGTTTTGAAGGAAAAGTAGAGACATTTTACCGTTTGATGAGATGCACTGAACAACAAGCACTGTGCTCCTCTCATCATTATGGTGGGTCTGGTATTATTAATAGTGATGGATGGCTTCGTCCAACCAGCTACCGAGAACTGAAAAAAAGCTATAACTGCTTTTATTAAGGCTCAAAAGAAGATGAGAAAGAAAAAAAAAAGAAAACGGAGCTGCAGCAAACAAGGTAAACAAAGTCCTTCACGGTGTATCAAGTTCTCTCAGGTCAGCTAGCCCGCCCCTACCAGTAACACCTCACACTGTCCTCGCCTAACCTGGACAGACCCTCCGTTGTTGCCTGTGTGTGTGTGTGTGTGTGTGTGTGTGTGTGTGTGTTTCCTAGCATCCTCGGAAAGGGTTTTCTTCCCGACTCCTGGATGGATTTACAGGAAGGACACCGGGTCAAAGCTGAGGACACGTGCGGGGGGGGGAATACATACGAGAACAGGCCCGAGTGAGAGCCAAAGAACATACAAATGGGCTCCTGTGTGCGGTCACATGGGCAATCTCCATAGTCCTATGGATTTGAGATTCACATCAGTCACAGGGGGTGGGGGGGGGCCATACATCACAGCTTAGATTTGAAAGGGAAGAAAAACTTACAAGAGTTCAAATTGGAAAATATTAGACTTTCAAATTTAAGTGAGAAAAAAAAAATGGAAAACGGGACAGCGAGAGAGATGTGACACGAGTTTTCTCCCGACAAAATGTGAATGCAGGAGGATTAAGGCTTACGGTTGGCTGCAGGGAAAAGGTGGAATAAAACCGTTATTGCCACTGATGTTAATATCTGATTGTAGTAAATCGGTGTAGTAGTTAAATTAAAGACTAAAATCACATTTGTATCGTTACATGATTAAAATAGTTAGAGAAATAGTTCCCTAAGGAACCAAAACATTGAGGGTGCAGCATTGAGAGTTTAAACCAAAAACAACTGACCATAGAAGCGTAACCTCCCCCCCCCCCCACCTCCCCCCGCAGGTAGGCAGCATGCTACACTGAAGCCACCCCCCCTCCCTCTCAGAGACGTACAGCATGCAAGAACTCATCTCAAACCAATTTCAATTCGGAGACTTGAAGAAGTGCCGATCCCTCCGAAGCCACTGTGACCGCTGGGCTGTGTGCACACGCACCGAACACATGCGGCACGCGGACCAAATAGGCGTGTTCAGACAGGGGGGGGGGGGGGGGGGGGCACATGGCCGGGCGTTCAAACCCTTTTTCTGCCACCCTGGGTCATTGGAATTGGACCCTCGATCTGGTAGCATTAATGAAGTATCGATCCGCCGTGCTCTCATCACCTGCGACTGATGGGGAGGAGCCATGGGGGAGGAGGAGGAGGAGGGGGGGGGGGGGATCTGACACGTCGACGTCTTAAAGCAAACAAACTCACTCTGACCTTGAGAGAGAGAGAGAGAGAGAGAGAGAGAGAGAGACGCCTGGAAGGGTCCGGCTGTGCGGATCGGCGCCATCAGACACCGACAGAGGAGCTGAGCATCTGGAAATCAAATGAAAGCATCTGCTCCACGCGGCGCTTTGGTTGGCTGGGAGGCCGGGAACCGGATCTGAAGTGCGACACTGCTTTGGTTTCGCCGCTGTGAGCTGTGAGTCACGAGAGCTTATTCTTTTCGAACTCTATCCCCCCCCCCCAGGGAGATTTCAGCCATTTCTTTCCTTCTATCTGAATCATTCCACTGAGCTGTAATTAACACGGCACAAAAGCTGTGTGTCCCCCCGCTTTCCGTGACAGCAGAACAAATTCAAATTGAATGGTGCCTAATCACTTAAACTCAATGAATATTTTTTATTTTGTCCTTAGAAATATCCATGAAAAAAAACAAAAAACAATGAGTAGTCTAGATTAAAAAGGTACAGAGGTCCCCCATGAACTGCTTCTGTAACATAAATAATGAGCATGAATGAATAATGTCTTTGCCTCGTCATACAAAGATCGTTCATCTGTCCTCCATCAAGCCAGGCTGAATTTAAAATGACTTCTAGTCAGCTCAGGAGGAAAAAGTCTATAGTCTAAGTTTATATAGTATATTTTCTATATTTAAGTCTGTCAGCCGCTGTTGTGTCTAATGGGACGAACACAAACCAATACGGACTATTTCAATTACAATTGACTATTTCCTTCACCCAACATTTTTGAACTTTTTTTAATCTATCTTTTTTGAAGAAATATTTTTGTTACTTTTTCAACACATTGATTTTTTTCAAAAAAATTCTAACATTATATTTTTTTCCAGAATATGAGGCAGTGGGAAGGTGGCAAACTAGGTGCAATTTCACAGCTTTGGAACTTTTAATTATGGAGGAATAAAGTACTCAGGTGAGGGAAGTGGAGCGACACTGTCGCCGTTGGGGAAGGTGGACGTGGTGACGCAGAGCCTCAGCGCCCCCCCCCGGGGGGGTCATGAGGGGAAAAAACACGCCGCGGCGGTCTGTCACCTCATGTGACACTCCACGCCGACACTTAATGAAACGTCCGGATCGATGAACGATCCCATCCGAGCCTCTGGAAATGAAAGAGATCACTCACTTCCCTTAGTTGCCGCTTTGCGCCCTTCCCATTCCCTCCTGCACCCCCCCCCCCCCCCCGCTCCATCCCTCCCACGACCATTCTAGGAATGGTTCGGACTTCTTTTGGGGGGAGGGATTTCCTTTCTTGCTGAAAGTCCGCTTAGACTGAAGGAATCCACAGCAAAGAAACTTTCCACTCAACCAAAACGAGGCTGATTCAATCAAGCCATTATTCCATCTGCTCTGTCAGCACGCCGAGAGCCAATCGAAACGCTCCCTGTCAGCTGCTCGGTCTTCTCATCACTAAAAATACACAATGTATACACTTTAAAATCATTTATTTTACACACATTCAGGGGGTTGAGTGAAGTTTGCTCTGCTCAAGTGTTTTCGTCCTACATAGGTGACGTAACGCTCATCGCCGGACGAAAATGAAAATCCATAAACGTGGAATAGGATGCCGGCTTGGTAGCGCAGACGGGCCAGACGGGCCAGACGGCGTCTAGACTCCGGCTGATCCCGGGGATGTTGTGGGGTCGCCATCGATCGCTCTCTGCCGAGTCAACAGCAAAACAACAAGAGACGGGCCGCACCCCGGAATAAAGCGGTGCATAATATTTGCTCTCAAAGACAAAATGCTGTGATGGAGCCTGGAGCCCCCCCCCCCATGTATGAACACTCACTCCCCTCTTAGGAGGTTTTTCCCCACGCGGGTATTACAATTACATTTCAAAACTTTTTCATAACTTCAAACCAATTTCCCTTTAATCTAATACCGTAGTGTAATACAGATCAGAGAATTGCAAACGTTCCCTATATGCAATCCCCAAATTTCATTAGGAATTACAGAGGTAATTTGACTAAAAAGTTTTAAAAAATAAAGCACAATTTTCTACATTTACTGAGAAACAGAGCTGGGCAGGAAAATGCCAGGAAAGCTTATACTGCGAGACAATCAAATAGAAAAGCTCGGTAATAAATCTCCGCCTTGGTGATAATTCAATTTGAAGACCACTGGAAAGACGGCAATGTAACTGAATGTTCATTTTTGACGACGCACTCGCTGGCCGCTTTGGATTTAACTGGATTTGTTAGGTGTGTATGTGAAACGTAATGAGGCCGAGTCCCTAAACGGTGGGATGACAACGTTTGATTGATCTGAGGGTTAAGCGCTACTGAAAAGTCATTGAAAAAAAAGGAGAGAGCGAGCGAGATGGAGACACAGAGCGAGAGAGAGAGAGAGAGAGACGGAGAGCAAATCACAGCCACTTGTCCCTGACCACGAAATGGCGTGAAGGCGCCACAACAACACAATTTAGAAGCCCCCCCCCCCTCCTGAAAGGTGCCACGTTAATGCAGCATGACCGCACGATCATTACCAACTGACATGCTTCAGATGAGGCCGCTTGATCTGCAACAATAAAGCCACCACCGGGTCCGACCTGGGGAGGGGGGGATGGGGGGGCGTTACGACCCTCGACCTTCCACAACACGGCAGAGTGACAGGCGTGCTGGGAAAAGGGCCCGTGATGCGTCTCCTTTCTGGGTTTAATGGAGATCGGGCTGGATGAGCGCCGTTCGTAAGAGTAATTTCATGTAATTAAAAAAAAAAAAAAAAAAAAAAACCCGAGCACGGATGGCCGGCTCTTACATCGCCGCCGCGGAAGCTTCGCCATTATTAAAGGGAGAAATATTATGGTGTACTCTATGGTGGACTTTTGTCAGTTACACAAAAAAAACCTCACGGCAGAAGGAGACCAGTGTTGTGCGACGCTCGCTTTGAAAGGGTCCACGCGTGTCACTGTTCATTTTGTGTCAAAAACTATGACGAAAAATGTTGGACATGACGAGAACGGATCTTTGAGAATAAAAACTATGAATCTATTCCAACTTTCGTTAACGAGACGATCATGTTTTTAGTAGCGTTCAGTGGAAGGTTCCTCTGTCAGAACGGCAGGTTTGTGGGGGGGGGGGGGGGGGGTCGGTTCCCCTGGTGTTCGGATCCTTTTTCCTGATCTCAGTTGGGTATTTAGCGGCATGCAAATTCCATGTAAGGTTGAAACGAGTATCTTTGTGACCAGGGGATTTCTTCTTCTAACTTTATTGAGAATCTGGCACAACACAGAGAGCTTCGAAGTAGCGCAGCGTCTTAAGTAAAAGGACATGTGTCTTGATGCGAGGCTTCAGAAGGGAACACAAAGGGATTCTGTATCTGAAACGGGTCGTTTTGATAACCGGCCGAAGCCAGCAGACACGAGGTCCAGCGGACCGGCCTGAGAAGGGAAGGAGTTTAATGAGGCTATTAAATGTGACTAAAACTAGACTAAAATGTTCAGCATTTTCGTCGACTAAAACTAAGGATTAAAATGACTAAAACTAATATGCGTTTGAAACTGAGACTGAATCAAAAATAGCTGCCGAAATTAAAACTGATGCGTGTCGAACCAGTCCTGCATTAAAAAGGTGCCTCCTAACGAGAAACAGATACTTGGTTTGCTTCCCATCAAGCTGGGTTTCAGAAGTGCATTAGGTCCAAATATATAATTTGGATCCAACGAATAAATCCGTAAGTGGGGCCCCGACAAATCGAGCGCTAATGCGTCATGTTTGTGCAATTGTTCCAGTCGATTACAAGTTATCAGAACCAAGCAGAGGGAGGGAATACAGCCCATTAAGCTGCTTGGCGTTGACTGGCTTCTGATGTTTACCGAAATGGACTAATCGACTGCACTGGGGGTGAAAAAAAACAAACAATCAAGAGTGGGAGCCCAGGAGAACTGGTGTAACGTTGCGTCTGCAGCACAAGCTCAATGCAGAGAGTCAGAGGAGCAGACAGACCACTCGTCATCGAAGGCAGGGCCCCGGATCCGCTGTGATTTGGAGAGAGGCTGGACGGTCGGTGCTTCGTGCGAACGCACACCCGTGTCTGCCTGCGGGTATCGACGGCAAGCGCGTTCCCCCGGGTAGTGGTGAGGGGGGGGGGGTCAGGGAAGAGACGGCGTCGAAGCAATGAACGCGCCATTTGAGGTCCGGCCATCCGATTCATCAGTCAGATCAACAGACACGTCGGCGCATAGACGCGGCGGGGAGGCTGCAGAGATTTACAGCGCCCCCCCGCCCCTCCCCTCCCGCCCCCCTCCATCACCTGTCTGTCAGCCTCAGCCCAGCAGCTACTGGGCATGCACAAAGACAATCAATCATTGCAGCGCAGCTCTCCAGGGCTCACTCCTTTCAGGCAGAAACAAAGGCAGTTTACCATAATTTATATAACTATATATATATATATATATATATATATGTATATATATATATATATATATATATACATACACACACTGTATATACGCATTGCATAGTAATGGGAAAACAGACATTAGAATCTTTCCACCCTACTTTGGCAAATTGTGAGCGCTTATCACGCAGCCCCAACTGCACAGAGAGAGACACACAAACAAATGAAACGAACAAAAAAATAAAGCATTGTGCTACATTGGTTTCACACAACGATCAGACAGGCCCCCCCCCCCCGCCCAGAAGAAACGGCAGCTCAGCGCTCACCGCTCAGCGCTCAGCGCGGAGCGTTATCTTCCGTTGAGCCGAGCCGGCTTCCCGGTTGTAAATCACTACTTTCAGGGAAGAAAGAGCTTTCTGCCGTCGACCATCACTTTACATTTAGCCCGGCGCTTTTATCGAAAGGCGACTTACACGTGGATTGTGGGGCCCAGACGCAGAAAAACAAGAACCAAGAAGAGTACAATTTCTTCAAAGAGAAGCCCGGCGACAAAGTGCCAACAGGAAGTGCACCTGATGAAGGAAGCAGTGGGTTAAGACCAGCGCAGCAGCTGCTGCTGCAGAGGTCGGAGGTCGAAGGAGTTACAAGAGTCGAGGCGTGAGATGATCGCGGCCTGTCGACCAATAGCGTGGCATTTTATTCCTAAAGGACTCATCAGTTTGTACCAGACGCAGTTCAGGCGGCCATTAGTGGATGGGGGCGGAAACGTGCGATATGTGACGACTCATACATTATAAAATAATGGAAGTAATTCTACCACAGGAATGGAGCAAAGATATAAACCACGTTCTATAAATGATTTAAAAACCCCGATCTCGATTTACTTAGTTTTTTTTTTTGCCAGAAGAAGAGTGTGTCCACATATCGCTGACACAGAACAGCGCTTGGGTATAACGGCGACGCAACGCGGTGGAAGCAGCTCCTCGGGGGACGCCGTTTTTACCGCGGCGTGCAAAAAGCCATTTGCCTCAAGGTTCCCCCTCCACCCCCGGAGCAGCAGGTCCGACGTCCTCGTGAACGGATGTTAATAGAACATCGTCTCGCGTTTCAAAGAGGGCGGCCTCCTGTCAACCCGCGGCGTGGCCTTCGCGGCGCTGGGTTAATGCGGCTTTTGTCCTCGGAAACGGAAGAATCCCGAAGCAGCGACTACTTCAGGAGGCAGAAGTCGCCCTTGTGACTTTAAAGATCCCGTCATGGTGTTTGTCGATGGATGCCGAGACACAGCGGCGCTCGGTGGAGATGAATGCGGCGCGGGGGGGGGGGGGGGGGGGGGCTGTTGGACGCGTCGCGCGGCCTCGATCAGCGATCGGTGCTGAAACAACCCCCCGAATTTAAGGCTTCATAATCAGACAATAGATATTTTAGTGAGGCCATCAGGAGGAAAAAAACAAACTGCTGATTTAGCTCACATGCACACGCATGATTGACTTAACAGAAAACAGAAGTGGGGTCTTAATAATGAATGAAAGGAAGGCACTCCGCTTGAACCAGATCCGTGTGGTGCTGCACTTGGAATGAACCCCGTCTTTGGGTTTCAGCTTCTCTGGGGATGGAGTGACGGGACAGAGCAGAGTAACCATGAATGACGGCGTTGCTGCGCGGGCTAATGGAAGCCTTCTTCCTCCTGTTCCCCCAGAGAGGTTTCCCACATCACCCCCCCCCCCCAGCTCTCTAGATCTCAAGAAGCGGGCCAAGCCACTGCTTTTAACACCTGATCCAGAAATATCCCTTCGAAAAAGCTTCTCGCGCAACTTTCTGCACGGTTCAAAATAGCGCAACTCATCTCCGCCCCCTCCCGCCCCCCCCCACATTTAATCTGGATGTCCCAGGCAGACTGAGAACCGGGTAAACCCGGTGGCAGAGGAAAGGAAAAGGGGGGTGAAAGGTTCTGTTCCTCGGTTCTGATGCTGCATCACAAGCGTGATCAATTAGCCTAATGGCTGCCTCGCCGAGGTGCTCCAGGTGAGAACTGGCTGTCGATGTCGCAAATTAATCACCTCAGCCTAATTAATTAAGCCTCTGGTTGGGGGGCTGATAACAACTCCCCCGAGAGCTTCCAAATTGCTGGTCCGCATCTGTGACATTTGGCTTTGGAGATAAAAAACACACAGCTGTAAGTAGTATGAATTTTCACCCTTAAAATAAGAAGGTCGAGCTCCTCAGACGACACAAATATCAATTAGTTGATTGAGTGTCAGATGTTGAATTAACTAAAAGCTGTAGTTATTGACTGTCCCCCTATGTGTGTACTGGGTATAATATCTATTGACATTTTCAAAAAAAAGAAAGATTCCCTGAATAAGCCACTGGCTCATGTCCGGTGTTCGAGTCCTCCATCAGGACTCCATTAGCTTAACCTGCATTGAATTATTGATGGCGGTAAAATTAAACAATTCATTAAATATGGCCTCCCTCCCATTTGGCTGCTTTTTCTCCTGGATTTCCAGATGAAATGTAGTGATCTCCACAGAGAGTCTTACAGTGTTAATGGTTGCCAACAGAGGCCCTGGTCTCTCACGAGGGGGGGGAAGGGTTGGTTTACCCAGCCAACAGGGCTTCCATGAGGGACGCTCCAGTGAGGGACAAGCGCCACCTTGTGTTGGACACTCGTACTACACAGACACAAAGAAACAGCACCGACATGGATCTATTTTTTTTTTTTTCCAGTTCAAGGATATTTTGCTCCTCGTACAGTGTTCCGCCTTCTGGCTCTCACATGTCACATGGTAGTTTCTGTACCATTCCCATTATTTTGTCCAGGTGGGAGCCAGGTCTTGAGACTACATGTAAAAGCTGCTTATCTCTGCCTTATTAGCCTGCCCCCCCGTCCATAACTGGCCCTCCCGTCACCCTTAGGCACCTGCCGTTTACCACAGGTGGGCATGTAATTGCTCTGTGGCGTGGTCACGTTCTGAATGGTTAGAAGAGAGAGCCGCTTGGCTAATGAGGCTACTCGCTGTGATGTTTCTCCACTTCTGAGAAATGTGGGCCCATGCATGTGTCCATTTGTGTGTGTGTCAAACAGAAAGTTAAAAACATACTCAATTATTTGTTTGAGCTGCATGTG
The DNA here is from genome assembly GCF_949316345.1 of Pungitius pungitius. Lineage (NCBI taxonomy): Eukaryota > Metazoa > Chordata > Actinopteri > Perciformes > Gasterosteidae > Pungitius > Pungitius pungitius. Next base: position 2,044,945 of record NC_084919.1, on the reverse strand, counting down.
TTAAAAAAAGAAAAGAATCAGACACGATAAGTATGTGCACAGGAAGATGTACGTTAGCAGCGAGTGGCTGTGCGTCCCGATTAGGATGAAGCGGGGGGGGGGGGGGGGGTACTCACTGGTGCTGCACTGCTTGTCGGCGGCCTCGCCCCGAGCGCCGCTCCTGGCCTGCTCCTCTCCCGCAGCCTGCTGCCTCCTGGTTGCCACGGCGCCCGTCGGAGGGGTCGGCTGAGCCGGCGTCTGGAGGTCTGCGGGGCCACACAGAGCATCGGTTTACCGACAACAGGCAACGGCATCTCTGCACGTGCAGCTGTGCGCTAAAGAGAAACCACTCCAGAAACGTGCTGGCGTGCACGCGGACGTGTGTATAAACAAAAGGACGAGCACCGACCACGAGTCAATCAGAGCAAACCATTACCACAAGAACAAGAAGAACAATATCCTCAATGTCGGGAATGAAAAGCAGCAGTGGGGTGGAGGGGGGAGGGGGGGGGCACATCTCAACTCTTGACATCTAGTGGTATCCAAGTTTTTCGGCCACAGCTCGTTTCATCTTCTGAACCCCCCCCAGAGGAAAACTAAGGTAAACAGCCGGCAAGCGGGCCGGGCTAATTGCTGGGTTTATAGAAGGACATTGACGAGAAGATGAAATGTTTACACTGCTTCATTCCTCCCCTCAGGCGATGGATGCATTATGATGATGATGATGATGATGATGATGATGATGATGATGATGATATTCGGCAGTCACGCTATTGAATCCCCATCTCTGGCATTTACCTCGTGCTACTGCAATAATAATGATAATTCAGCATCCTTTCTTCCAAAAAGTGCTTCCTCTTGGATACGCTTCCGGTTAGAGAAAAAGAAACCAGGCCTTTGTGTAATCATAGAAAATGAAGCAAACTTGTTATGAATAAGGAAATGTGCAAATAGCATTTTAGTTTGTAACAGGAGGACGAAAGGAGATTTATGACATTTAGACTGCTGGAACAACGACACCATCTGCAGATTACGAGCCGGCTTAGAACGGATCGCAATAAATGTGAGCCGTGTGTGAAGTGTGACGCATGGAGTTATAATCACTCTGTTTGTTTGTCTGTATGTGACAAGCCCAGACAAACAAAAAAAGGACTAAACTTTTAACAATATCGGGGGGATTTTTTTGGATTGTTTTAAAAACTACAGGTTTGATTTAACAATTCGATATTGTATAAAATGAGCTGCCCGTTCTTAGTTATTGGAACTAGTGTGTCAAAAGCACTGCATACGTCAGATGCTCTGGGCTTACATGGATTACAATACATGTGTACTGAACTGGGAATGCATATTGAGACTTGCCGTCTCTTAATGAGGGTGAAAGAAACATGTTCATGTGCAGGGGGAGACATGTTTTCGTGGTCAATCAATAAGTGAAAAGAAAAAATTATGTGAGGGTCTCATTTACCACTGACTCGGGTATTGAACGAATGCTCCTGGGTCAGTCTATCCCCTTGTGGACGAGCACAGCACCCGGACTCTGTGTAGATACGCCTCTATGTTTAATAAATTACCAATGCATGGGAGTCTATACTTAGAAGCTCAAGTGTATCATTTAAGGAGATTGTATACGTGTGTTTTCATCTGCACAGGCCTAATCTAGAGATACCCTAAATCCGGTGGGTGGTGCTGGGGGCAGTTTGGTGAGAGCACAGAAGGAGCCGCATAAAGTGCTGGAGCCTCGGGGCATCGAGACAAAAAAAAAACGGACTCCTCCATCAAGTGCCACTGGGCAAGGCTACAGATTCATTTATTTTGTTCCCCCCCCCCCCCCCCTAGAAAGCAGGTTTCTATTCTCTGAAATAATGTATCAAAGCTTTCTACACAAAAGAAGGAAAAAAAAAAAGAGAAGAAGGTGGCAGAACAGGCCGGAAGCTGCTCATTCCGGCTCATTATTCAAGTGAGCGAGTATTGGTCCATAATGTGTGTTTGTTTATTTGCCTTAACAAATGATGCTGATCACTTCGGTGTTATTAGTGTGCTAAATTAGGCTGCTTTCTAATCCAACTCACTCTGCAGCCCCGAGTGCCACCGAGTTCTCCCGCAATGGAAACCGCGTCGCCTGCTCCAGCAAATAGGACGGACCGTACAGAACTCCTTGGCTCCAAGCCGGGAAGCTCACGTTGCACTAAGTACTTTAATAAATGAGGTATATTTATTGCTTATTATTATAGTTGAATAGGCAGTTGTCACTCTGGTGTATTAGGTCTCCTCTGTCAAAAATGAATGGTTGAATGAACCCACATGTTGTAAAAGAGGATATGTCCTTATTATGTATATTACACATTATTGCGAGGCTAGAAAGCGCTGACATTGTTCATCATTGTTTGTGTGTGTGTGTGTGTGCGTGCGTTATTTAAGGAGTACCCGGAGTCGTTTCCTCACCCCTCTTCCGGCGCGCCTCCTTGATCTCTTCGCACATGCGGTCAAACTCGGGGTCCAGCTCTGCAGCAAATATGGCGTGAGCCGTGTCCTTCAGGCTGCACGCCCGGTGCCTGATGACCTTGTCTGGGGGACGAGGACACAGTGGGGGAAAAAAAAAAAGACATCAGCGTTACTGGTTACTACAGCGTCTCTTCAGCCAGCACAGGATGTCAATCCTTTGTATTCTACGTGATATTCCAAAAATTTCTGCTCTTTTAAATATCTGTTTTTTCCTTCCCTCCATTTGGTTTGCAGGTTAATGTTGCGTTCTCCCCGCCCCTCCCTCCCTCCCTCCCTCTCCCATCATGTATGGAAATGCTAAGGCAGAGTCGATACCAATTCCCACTGTATGTGTGAGAAAAAGGATTGTGGCATTTTCTCACAGGTTGAAGGAAATAAAAGGATACAGCTGGCTTTGGTGAGGAGCGTCAAGAGGTACGACTCAAGCAGTGCACGAGGGCCTCGATACCAACACCGCGCCCTCCCACAAAAGTCGGAGGGGTGTCAAAGGCCAGGTGGGATGCAGAGAGCTCATCAGAACTCTTTTGGCCCTGAATGACCCCCCCCCCGATCCACAGCGGTCGGTTTCTTCCACATTTCTACTGGCCTCGAGCAATAAAAGACGCATCAGTGGAACCGAGTCACATGGTGGGGCAAAGATTTATTTATCAGCCTTTTTAAAAACGTGACCGAGTTACTATTTAGCGATGTGGGGGTGCGGAGGGGGGGGCTCCAGGAAGCCGACATGATTGCACATGGAGGACGGTGCGATGGAGATAGCGTGAAGGACAAGGAGAGACGGATAATGAGCGTTTTTTTCTCTTTGGAGCCGGCGTAGAATTTCCCCAGCAGCGTAATTGTCCAAGGCCACATTTCCTGGGAAAGGCGCTGGCTGAGAATCTTTGTTTTGTCTTCTTTATTAACCTGCCTAATTGCATTTTTCTTCATTTTTAGCGTTTCATTTGTAGACTCTGTATTCCAACAAATGACCCAGGGCCCCCGCCTGCAAACACAGAGATATGATTTATTAATTTGGGCTGGCAGATAATTGCTTCCCATCCGTGTCAGGCGGCTACATCTTTATGGGGCAACAAAGCAGGAAAACCCACAGTGCCAGGATCCAAACGGTCCCGTTAATTGAAAGTCCGAAGCGGGTCGCCTGCATGCAGGCGTTCAATTACCATCGTGCCTTTTGTTTTGGAGGTTTTGATTCTGGTAAAAGAAAACGTCAACTTCTTCTCTGCAACAAGCTCTTCAAGTATCCTGAGTTTTATTTTATTTTTTATTCTTAAACATGCACACTACACAAGGCAGACAACAATACATTAGAAATCCAATTCATTTTTGGAGCTAAAGCAACTAGCCGGCCTCTTTGTTTGCGTGTGTGTGTGCAGCTCGTACTTGGCTTCAGAAGAGGTGTAAGACGGGTGGGAGGCTGATGTACAAATCAGCTGCGAGACAAGAGAAGATTACATTTTCATGCATATGCAGCGTCTCAACGACGCCGTCTGCAGCGGGGGCTGAACGCACTTTGTTTTGTTTGAATTTTCAAGTTGAAGAAAACCATCTCGAAGGTTGCGTGATCCGACTGCCTGGAAGCCCTTTCCACAAGTCATTAAGTGCCGAATCTAATTGCTTTTTTTTTTTTTTTTTTTACCCACAATGACGGCCTAATGGAACACAACAGTAACTACACAGACACATGCTCGCACGTATTTGACTCCAATGTCGCTGTATCACCATGGGAACATCAGATGGAGTGTGGCAGCTCGCTGCTCAGTATTCACTCTCAGTTTTAGAAAGTTGAGTGGAAGGAATTCCTCGACTCGAGTGAATTCGCTTAGTTGCTGTTGTGAAGGAACTTGAGTATCAACCCTCGGCGACATGACACCGTTTTTTTTTTTGGGGGGGGTCACTTTCAAAACCAAAGAAATGGCCGTTTTCACCTGGACGGTTTGAGGACAGCTCTTTACTTTCACTATCTTGGTCTTTGCCAAGAGAAGCGAGTGGTAATTGGACTGTAGTTTGTAAAAAGCGTTTTTCTACTCTTCCGACCCCTCAAAGTGCTTCAACACTACATGTCGTCATTCAGACACTTTCATACATGGATGGCTTCCATTACTCACATATGCAGCTACATTTTTGGAGAAGATGCACTACTGACTGTAGTGCTGCTCGCGACCTTCAAAGTGACATGTGACTTATGACCGTGCTTCTTCACACACACGCACACACACACACACTGGTTGGCAGACAAAGGCCATTAAGCCGGCAAACACTGTGACTACAACCTGTAACTCCACTGGATCCGCTTTGTTTCTATTCTCCTCAATCAAGACCACAAAATCTGCTCAGCGTACGACGGCCTCCTTCACATCACATCTCCATCGCGGCTTTCTTACCGAATTCTGTCTGAAATGATCAATATTAATTTAATCCCTACGCTTTAAAAAGGAAAAATTCTGTGATGCCTTCAGTCTATTTTAGCGTGACGATTCTATTTTATTGTATTTATTCAAACTTTGTGCACATTCAAGCAAGCACACATCTGATAAAGGGCATGTGAATTGTGCACTGATTAAAATGAATTTGTATATTGCATTCATGTGCATTACCCCACATGCGTGTGCGTGTTTTCCTGAGCATGCCTATGTCATATCAGCCCTCACCTCCAGGGTCCTTGTCAGGATTGTATTCCAGAGCGTTACTGCAGATGAGGTCGATGTCCCCCAGGAAGTCCTTCCCTCTCAGGTACTGGTGGGTGTCGATCTTGGTCATGGCGGTGGACAGGTCCATCGGCTGCCGGATGACCTCCAGGTAGTCCGACACCTGACGCGAAAAAGTTCATTTAAAAAAAATAAAATAAAAAAAAGCACAGGAGTAAGGCGGGTTTGGCCCTCTTTGCCGTTCCTCTTTACCTCGTCGATGTCCACCGGCTTGCTGAAGATGCTGAAGCGTTTGTCGGTGGCCAGGCGCTTGGTCACGTCCCTGAGAAAGAGCCTGAGCTCCCGCAGCGTGTTCTCCTCCTGCTCGGCCAGGCGCCGCTGCTCCTCCGCGGACAGGACTCTGGGGCCGGGAGCCTCGGCCGCCGGCAGCACCTCCTCGCGCCTCCCTGACGGGGAGCCAAGCACAGACGGGATGGTACGCTCGCTAGATACGACGTGTCTTCATACGGCCTACAGGCCAGGGCTCTTGTCTGCGCCAGTGAAATGTCTGAAACTCAACCCTGATCTCAGACGGTTTCGTCATCGCAGACCAAAACAATTCTTTACTTACAGATTTAAAAAAAAGGGTATTTAGAAAAGCGAGGGAGAGGAAGAAAGGCGAGCAGATACCCTACCCTACCCTACCCTACCCTACCCTACCCTACCCTCCCCTCCCCCTCCCCCCCCCCGACCCTCCCGAGGAACCAGTCCTCGCCCGAGGCATCGCTGGGAGGTTCTCGGCACCACCTCGGGCCGCTCCGCTCAGCAGAGGCGATCCAAGCCCTGATTCTAATTATGCCCAATAACAGCCGGGCCCCTCACAGCGGCTCCTCTCGCTGCTTATTCAGTTACGCCGCCCTGCTGGAAGCCAGAATGCCGTCTTATTGAGGCAGGAATCCCCCCCCCCCACACCCACACACACACACACACACACACACACACACACACACACACACACACACACACACACAAAGAGTGCCGGAGCGAGTGCAGCCGGGGACCCCCTGCCTGGCATCAATGAATGCCGGCCGCAATTTCCATTTGAAAGCCCGGCTGGACCGTTGTGTTACATTGAACCTGAGCGCGAGGACCACTCAAGGCAACGGATGATATTCATTTGATATTCAGAATAAATAATGGCTTCACACCTGAAATCTCAAAAGTGTTAAACAGATCTGAGCTGGTAATACCTTCAACTGCGGTGTGAAAATATGCATCACACACCTCAAACACTGATGAGCTAACATTGGCTCTTCTCCCTTTCACAGGACGGAAATAAAGACGGAAAGAAGCAACACTGCTCTCTGACACCGAGAGGACCTGCACTCCACCAAGGACCTGTATACTGCAGTAAGTACCTGTATACTGCAGTAAGTACCTGTGCTCCTGAGGCGCGGCGGGGCCCTGGCTGCTTGGACCAGCAGCAGGTCGGAGAAGAAGCTCTTCCGGTCCTCTTCTCCTGGAGCGGTCAGCGTCACCACCTCCCCGTAGCTCCTCTGGAACATACTTCGTAGCTGTGGTAAAAAAAAAAAAAATTCAAAAAAGATTGAGTACAAGATGTATTGCGATGCAAAACAAATTTGAAGCATAGAAGAACAAGCAGATGGAACAATATTGGCTTGAAAAGTTGGTTTTTCCTGATAGAACAGTGGGCTCTTTTTGTGTCTAAAGCTTTCTACATAACACACTAAATGCATTTCTTTCATCTCTTAATTGCAGCTCCTTGTAGAAGTTTTAGAATATTACATATCATTACATCCACCCACTTTCTCCTTGAACTGATTACTCCACTCTGTGATTGTTACATAAAAAGACAGCGTGGAGTTGATTGTGCCAGTTTTCACCGGCTACTCCATTAACAACGCCCCGCTGCTTAGAAGTTCAGGATTTCATTAACAGAAAACCTGTTTTATGTCCAGGATAACGGCAACAGTGATTAAAAAGAAAGAAAAGGGCTCTTTAGCCATTTCAAGGCCACATGACACCTGATCGAAGCCACCCTTCCAAACTTCATTAATGATGCATCGCCTTTTAAAAAATGCCGTAGTTTGAGAATGTGAGCCAGGGCACATTCTGACGCTTTCAGAAAAAAAGAAAAGAAAAAAGGGCTGAGACGTTCCAAAGCTTTGTTTAAAGGCTGGCACGTAGAGCGAGCTCCGTCTCTCCTCGACTGTCGTAATATTCTCCAAAGAGCCAGAGGGCGGACCAACAAAACGAAAACTCAAGTGAAGAATCCAGAGAAGACATCGATTGGAGCCCAGAGACTGTAGGTGAAACCAACGTAAATCCATAAGCAAACCGGTGCATTGCTGAGGAGGGGGTTGTGATTATCTGTAAACTAAATATCTCGTGTTCACGGAATTCTGTGGTGCCTTCGAACAAGTCCTGCAAATAAGAAATAAAAGCATAAAGAAACAAAAACACACGGCATCGACACAGGGCCACGGGGGGGGGGGGGGGGGCTTCAAAGATCCCAGCTCACTTCCATGGTGGAGCTCAAGGCTGCTCACGACGGGAAGCCCTGTTGCTGAGTAAGCACCTACTTTACACACGATTCCCACCCCCCCTTCCGAACCCCCCCCCCATCTGTCTTTCACATCGATCCCCTCCCTTACCCATCACATGTTTGTTCTCTTTCTCCCCACCTCGCCTTCTGTTCTCTTTGCTTATCCTCGCTCTCTCTTTCTCTGGATTTTGCATCCCTGCCCCCAGAAGACAGGAAGGGGAAAAGGAGGACGACGGAGGGGGGGGGGGTGAGTGAGGGGGGGTACGAAGCACACAGCGGGTAATCATCCTCAGTTTCTCTCATCACGATAAAAGGCTGCAGGGGTGTTGACACACCGAGCGTTAGAAGACATGTGTGGATAGAGGAAAGCTTAAAGGGGGGCGGGGGGGGTGGGGGGGTGGGTGTAGACGAGTGAGCTCAGCTTAAAAAGATGTCGGGCGGTCGCTCAGGTCCTTATCGTGCATCGAGATGTGTGAATTCAGGTTCCGTTGAAAAGGCGCTGAATTAAATATCGAGGCCTTTGACTACTTTACCTTATTAACTTTGATATTGTCACCAACATTTCAGCCAAAGTGGTGCCTGAATAAACAGGAAGAGGGTGGGTGAGGGGGGGGGTTACTACCATTAGAAGACCTGAGCATGTGACTGTTATCTTTCTGGTTATTGCTTTGTTTTTAATTATTTATTTATCCTGGGGTTTTTACGGGTATTTTTAAGATTTTATTTTCCATCAAATGCCTCGATGTCGCCATGCGTCACGAGTGAATTGCTCTACGACGGGGTGCATTTGTATTATTATGCTATTCTATCATATCAGTGGGTCTAAATGGTCTCACAATGACAATAATAGCTTTTGAAACAGCGTTCCTTTAAATCACATCTTATGTCTATTTCCATCCTCGCCTCCTCTGAGGAGGAGGTCCCTCTAAGCCGAGTGGGCGCGCGCTGAGGGAGGGAGGGAGGCTGCGGAGCTGGACCCCGGCCTGCGGTGTCGGTTTTGGCTGGGGAGGGACAATGCCTCTTCCCTGCTGTGGTCTGAAGCAGAGACAGCAGCTGTCGCTGTGTTCCTCACGCACAGAGAACAACGCCTTCAGAAAGGGCCAAAACCACCGAAAGAAAGTTCCTAACATTTTTTTAAAAAAAGGCTACCGGAAGGATGGGCATTTGATTAAAAACAACTAAATGGGGAAATAGGGCAAATCAATGAAAAACAGCAAAGGAAAACAGCATGTTTAACACGCACACAGCAGAAATCGCTCGCTCAGCGGATAATCTGCAGACCGTACGCTGCCTGGAAGCCCCGGGGCCCCCGGTCCCAGCGGCAGACTTCACACACACACACACACACACACACACACACACACACACACACACACACACACACACACACACACACACACACACACACACACACACACACACACACACACACACACACACACACACACACACACACACACACACACACACACACACACACACACACACACACACACACACACACACACACACACACACACACACGAGGAGGAGCAGTAGTAGTAGTAGTTGGATGGCGCTCGCACGCCGGCCCTCCATAGAGCGGAAACAGATGCCGTTTAGGTTTCTTGTGAGCTAATTTGGGTAAAGAGTTGAAACCAAAAAAAAGCCGAATAACAATTAATGGAAATTACTCAATGATTCTCTGAAGAGCAGCATTAACAAACTGGTACAGTAACTGCAGCAGAGGAGGCGGGAGTCCACACTCGAGGTTTGAATATTTGTATAATCATTTAGGTTTGCTTTGAAAATGAGAAAAGATTGGGTCTCCTCACAACGCAACTAAAAAAATAAAAAAAAAAGTCAAGAAAAGAAGCAGGGGACGAGTGTAATGATGCAACTCCAGCAGAGAATGACACTAGAATGAGGACCAAGGCCAACGGGGCCCGAGGACAGTCTGCATATCGTCGCGCCGGCTCGTCACATGACTCGCCGATTCTCCAGGCTACGTGTTCAACGGCCAAAGAAAAGAGTGACTTAATGAAGAAAAAGTAATTGCCAATCCTGCGTGGTTTCAGCCAGTCACCCAGCATGTAATGAATAGCAATCTGCCACGAGACAGAGGCGGAGTGCTACCTCCACTTTCATACTGCTAATCAACAAAAACACGGTGGAGCGGAGGGAAGTAAACAGCCTCGGAAAAATAGCAAGAATTACGTGGAAATATCAATCACGCGACACAAAGAGTGACGGGGGAAGAAAAAAAAACAGAAGAAAATTAAACAAAAAGGGGGGGGGGGGGGAAGGGAAGTGACAACTACAACAAGAAAAGCACCTCAGTGGGTTCAACACCCTGAGGAAACTCCAGAGTACGAGATCTTCTTGTAGCGTAGCCGGGTCCTGGGGTGAAGACGTCGTACTACCAACCCCCGGATCTGTTTCCCCACTAGAGAGGACCCCTCTTCTTCTTCCTAATCTAATTTCTTGCATTCCCCCACCCCTCCCCCCAGTCTGAATCAAACCCCCGCCCTGACAGCCTGACCCACAGCAGGTGGCCTGACTCTGCTTTGGCTTTCGGAAAGAGAATAATAAATGAAAAAGGGAAGAGTGAAGGCAGCGGCACAAATCACAAGAGAGGAGCCAAAGTAGATTTTTTTTTTAAACCTCGCCGAATGACCTTGACAGCGACACACACGCGGCGTGGGCCTTCACAGTCGCTGCCGAGCGTGAGAGGAAGAGAGAAAACCTCTTTGAATTATGCCTCCAATACCATTACAAAAAAAGACACTCTTCTCTCACATAATGGAAGCAATTCCACCAGCAGCCTTAGGTAATCGCAGGAGGAACCAGGGCCAGGCCTCCCAGGTACATCTGACCATGTGAGCTCAGGTGCGAGTACGTGGTGGTTCCCACCTCTTCTGACAGCTGAGAGTAGTGAGTCTCCGCCGTGGCGAGGACCAGGACCGGGCTGAACGAGGGCACGTCCTGCAGCAGGGTGAGGAAGGTGCTCTTCACGGTGTCGCTCACCGTCTCCCACCACTCGGAGATGTGCGGCATGAACACCACGCTGGGCACGCTGCGACGGGCCTCGCGGAAAACCTGCAGCCACACGCGGAGATTAAGCAGACGCCGCTTCATCATCAGCATCGAGGACCCACCAGATTAAATATGTATAATCATTTGTTATATTTTTCTTTATGTCTATTTGTATATATACGCTGACACCAACAAGCTGAATGAAAAGCTGCAAATTATTCAAAACCTAAGAGGCGATAAGTTGCTCCGTCTCTCCAGGTTTTCAACCACCTGTTCAACAGATGGCCGATCGTGCGGAATCTGCATGCATGCATGCGCGTGTGCGTGTGTACGTGCATGTGCGTGCGTGCGTTACCTGAGCACAGGACTCCTCGGGCGTCTTAGCGCTGACGGAGTAGAGGGTGGGCAAATCCAGGCGGTGCACCGGCAGCTTGTCCAGGTGGTGCAGCAAGGCGGGCGCCACGTGGGAGCTCTGCCCCGAGCCCGGGGGCCCGGCCAGCATCAGGCGGGGTCGGTACGCTGTGGGCTGCTGGAGGGCGGAGCTGGGGGGGGGTCATAATAAATAGAAGTCATAATGTCATTCAGAGGCAACAACAAGCCGAAAGCAAGTTAAAAATAAAATCAGACATTTTAACTTCCACCCTGTTGTGCAGAAGCTTTCCCCTCGTGCGGCGCCCGTCACGTGGACACGCACAGGCTCTGCAGCGGGGGCTCTGCAGCGGGGGCTGTTGTAAAAAGGTTCACGCGTGTACCTTCACTCTGGCTCCCGCAGAGAACTCGTTATGTGAAAGAGCCACACGTGTGCCGCGAACTCCTGGAGAATTCTGAGAGCTTCCAGTGTGGCACAGTGGGGGGGGGGGGCGCGCTGATAACAAATTAAACAAAGCCTAGCTTTGTGAGCACTCCGTTTCTACATCCATAAAGCCACACGTTTGCCTCCAGCTTTTTCTTTTGTATGCGGCATATACCGTTAGCAGCAAAGAGGTTTTACAGCCTTCTGCACAACTTAATAAACTAGATTCTTGATAAGTGCTTAATGGCTTCAACGAAAAATGGTTCCGGTAAATGAAAAGCCAGAAGTCATCCAGATAAATGGAAAAAGCCAACGCTGTTCTCATGCGCCTCGTCTCTCATCCTCTCCTGTGATCTCCACAGCTCAAAATATTCAGCCAGGCGGATGGATTTTTTTTCACGTCTTGTTAGTAAAATGTGTTATGTCTGAAAACTAAACATTCAAGAGACATAAATAATAATAAATCACAAAAAATATAAATACATGTGTGTGAGTGTGAAGGAGGTGTTGTTCCGTTTCTCCTACAGACTCACCAGGAGAAGTGGAGGAAGGGTCTGTGCATGGTGGGGGAGCAGAGCTGACTCTTTGGGGATGCAGTGGGCGGGGCCTCGTAGATGGAGGCGGAGCGTTCCTTATTGTCGTCGCTGTACAAGTCGTCTTCGAGCAGCTGATTGTCACCGCCTGGCACAGAAAGAGAAGCGCAGCTTGAGGTTATTTAGGGCAACAGCAGCAAAAAAAACAAAAAAACAATACACTTAAAAGTTTGTCTCTGCAAAGTTTAATCCCCAAAGCCGCGACCATCGCAGACATTAATGAGGTAATTCCACTAAATAAAGTGACGATAAAAAAGGAGCGCTGGCTTATTGGGCGCGGTGTAATGGGCATTTAAAGCAACCCGTGTCATTATTGGGTTCAACTCCCACCAGCATCCTCCCGCTGGTCAAGTGCTGCATCCAATCTGCTGTAAACACTTGTGTTGGCTGGAGGCGGAGTGGAGCTATTCAAGTGCAAGCGGGATGACTGGTTATCCGATCCTCCGCCTTCTCTGGGGGCGTGCTCCATCACACTTTAGGTTTCCGTGTGTGAGGGAGATACAAAGCATTTCGTTTATAAAGGTGAGGGGGGGGGGGGGGGGGCAAGAGTCAACGTGGGAGAAGCTACAAACAAATGAAAGTCGCCCCCCCCTACCGTGTGGGTTGTTCCCGTCGGCGCACTGAGCGTGGGGGAAGACTCTGAGCAGAGCTTTTAGCACCAGGGAGAAAGAGCTGGCCAGCAGGGGCCTGAGGGCCGGGGACAGGGCTCGGCCCGGCGGCGCCAGGGCCCTCTGGGAGGCCGGCACGATGGTCCCGATGGCCTTGCTGAAGTCGGCGGGCCCGAGGACGATGGACGCCACGTCCAGCGTCAGTTTGACGCTGCTGCCGTAGATCTGCGGGTAGCGGCGGCGCAGCGCAGCCAAGGTGGCCTCCGTGCAAAGTGCTTTGATGTCAGCGCCGCAGTAGCCTGGGAGCACAACAGGTACGCACAGGTGAGCTCTTGATTTGTCTCATTAGACGACAGCTTGAACCGGCGATCGAATAAGAAAAAAGGCGGCGCGCTTACCGACGCATTTTTCTGCGAGCTCATCTACAAATGGCTCGGCCAGCTTGGGATTCCAGTCCCGTGTGTGAATCTCCAAGATGTGCTTTCTGGCCTGGTGGTGGAAAAAGAGACCAAGGAGAAAAGAGAAGGTCGAGTCAGCAGAGGAGGAGGAGGCGCAAGAGCAAGAGGGCATGTCAAAAAAAACATTTTAAAACACTGGCATGGTAACAAGTTCAACTGAACTAGTGGCACCAACAAATAATGTAGAAAACGAAATAGATTCATTTGATGAGTGAAGAAAGAAAAAATGCACACATTAACTAACATATTCAAAAGAACACGTTTACTCACCGAAATCTAGATCTGACCACAGCAAGAGCGAAATCAAAAAAAAAGGACTCAAGTGCATGAGTGAGCTCATCAGTGGGGCTAGCTAACATTTCAGCGGCCTTCATTACAACGCCGCCACAGGACGCCGCGTGATGAGCACACGTCGTCAACAACAAAGTGGCCTCGGTTATCAGCATCTTTTATCGCATCTCCCTTTTCTGTTCAAAAAAAAAAAAAGAAGCCCTATCTAGCCAGGACTCATGCGGGGTTCCTTCTCTGGGACAATACTGCGAGGGAGCTGAGGGTGAACGTGTGGAGTTGAACGCTATTTGGACCTGAGCGAGGCGTTTTTGAATCTGGACTAGTGATCCTACCCGGGCTTGAGAGCCAATGGCCCCACTGTGCGGAAAAATGAAGGGAGGCGGCCAATGAGACCGGAGTCCTCTACTCTGAGCCCTTTATCAGAATTAATGTTGCATGACCGATACACATTGAACGCATTTTCCCTGCATAGGAAAAGATTAACAAGTCCCCACTCCTGCGACGTTAACGCTTAAAGCCCTGCAATAATTTGTGTTGTAATTCGTTTTTCATTTTCCAGAAACATGATGAGCATTTGCTTCTGCTATTTGCTTATTGGATCAAATCATCCAACAGCGAGAGGGGGAAAAAACAACAACATAGAAACTGTTAGGAGCCACTTAGAGAATACAGTTTTATGGTCCTTTTTAGGTATTAAAGTAAAAGAACGCTCCTGGAACGAAGAACCTCGGCACGGCCACCTCGTCCCTCTGCCCCGTGCAGCTGAACACGAGCCGGCTGTGTCTCACCTTCTTGTCGGGCAGGTTGAACAGAAACTCCCGGTCAAAGCGGCCGGGCCTCCTGAGTGCCGGGTCGATAGAGTCAAGTCTGTTTGTAGCACCGATGACCACTACCTCCCCGCGACTGTCCAAGCCGTCCATCAAGGCCAGCAGAGTGGAAACGATCGAGCTAGACGAGGACATAACGTCAGCAAACATTTTTATATTTTAATGAGATCGGGACAAAGCGCTGCTCTGTCAGGCGTGCATGCAGATTGAACACAAACAGCGTGGGGCAAAAAAAAAAAAATATCAACAGTTCCATTTCCATTTTGACTGGATTCCTATGCTTTCATTTAACCGAGCACATCATTCATAAACGCAGGCATGAGCACGCTTCGAGTTTTAAATAAACATCTGTCGAGAATTACATTTCACACAGACCAAAGCTCAATTTCCACGAGGTTCAACTGCACGCTGTGTTTGCATAATAGGAAACATTCTCGCCGGCAGTTCATGGCGAGATGCTCTAAAAACCAAATGAAATGGATGTGAATTACTTTTGCTATTGCCATGGCGACTCAAATGAACACATATGGACTCATCTGTAACTGATGGGAAACACCCAATTCCAAATGAAGCCAATTTTCTGTAAAAATCCGAGCTGCAGTGTAGTGACAGTAGTTTTTCATCTCAATATTAGGAAACCTGCTCCACCTATTGGCAAGAAAAGTAACTGCAGCAGTACTTTAGCGGAGAGATGCACTGATGCACGTCACATCTGTGGGGAAAAGTTGAGGCTTTCTTAAAATCAGCCTTACCTGTGGATCTGGTCCTGCCGGCTGGAGCGAACAGGAGCCAAACCATCAATCTCGTCAAAAAAAATGATGGATGGCCTCATCAGGTAAGCCTGGTCAAAAGCACACACACACACAACAAAAAAAGCTGCGCTGAGTACATTTTCTTGAAAAGCGATGCAGGATGAAGACACGTAGTCACGTCTCACCTGGTCAAAGAGCAGGCGGAGCTGGCGTTCCGACTCCCCCACCCACTTGCTGAGGCAGTCGGCTCCTTTCCTCATGAAGAAGGACACCTTCCTGTCTCCCTGACTGCACTCGTTGGCCAGCGCCCGGGCCACCAGGGTCTTTCCAGTCCCCGGGGGGCCATAGAACAAACACCCTCTAAAAAGGGAAGCGAGATCAAATGGACACAGAGTTGATTTCATGAAGGCAAATAGAAAGCCGCTTTGATATCATGCATCTGTGGACCAACACGTTAAAAAAAAGGCCCGCAAGATTTCTGTGATCAGATTTGATGCGGTCTGTTTTTGTATTCAAACTTAATCAAATAACAGAATTCCAAAACAAATAGAAACACATTTCAGTTGTTCTCACCTGGGAGGCTGAATCTTAAACTTCTCAAAGATCTCCGGATACAGCAGTGGGAACACCACCATCTCCTTCAGAGACTGAATGTGATTACCGAGGCCACCCACATGGTCAAACTTCACCTGAAGAAAAAAAAACACTGTTCAAAGAGCGATTCTTCCTTGTAGAGGTGAACGCTTGAGGTCAGACGTCGCTTTAAAGCGGTATTTCTACCCCCCCCCTCCTCACCGAGCTATCGAGGTTCATGGGGTCCACGTCCGCCAGGCTGGCTCCAACTTTCGCGCGATCACGCAGCACCCCGCTCGTCAGGTCTTCTGAGGTCAGGTTCATGGGCAAACACCTGCGGGGGAAAGAAATAAATGCAACTGACGTGTAAAAGATGCAGATGTCAATTAGTTCTTTTTAATGCAATGTACCAGGTAAGTGCGTTCAAATCAGAGGAAGAGTGGAACAAGGAAGGCGCCGGCCTTTACCTGTTCCGGGCTCGGGTCATGCTCTTGCCTTTCCTCCGCTCAAAGCGCTCCTCATCAGAAGAAGAGGTGGTGTCACTGCTGTGAATGGCGTGTTTCTTCACTCTGCCGTGGTGAGACAATCTACATTCAGTTTCACGCCATTACACACAAACACACACACAGTCCCGTTCCTGACTCAGCAGACACCAAAAAACAGCTCAGGTTCGTTAGTGGAGATTGTATAAAAAAAAAAAAAAAAAACTTCAGTGTCGGAGCTGAGTCGGACGATTTCACTCGTTCCTACCAACCTTATATGGCTTCTTCTTGCTGGGGATCTGTGGGTGTCAAAAAGTGAGGGGTTGCTCTGTTTTCTGTTCACGGGTTCTGAGAAAGCAAGACACAAAGCGGCTGGTTATTACAGAACAAGCCTCTGATAAACAGTTTATAATAAATGAGAAATCAAAAACACAGCTCAACGAAATGTGTGCACCACGGTTTGAATCTTAAAAAAAGGATCAGAGACTACCGATAGGTGGGGCCTCGTATCGCTGCACCGTCTTCCGCTGCCTCAGGTTGTACGGCCTGCCGTTTTCCTCCCCCGCCTCCTCCGCTTCATCCCCTTCGTCATCTTCGTCCTCTGCATCCTCCTCCCCTTCCTCGCCGTGGGAATCTACAGCCGCAAAGTGCAGTTTCAAACCACAGATCGTTCAGACGACACACAGGACTTCAGACGTTTCAATTGTGATGAATTTAAGGTGGTTCACTGAGTTTTTTGGGATCTCTCTCGCTCCACTGGTTCCCAAGTAGAACATTAGTGGAAAAACTGACCTTCGGTGCCTTCCTCCTCTTCATCCTCCTGCTCATTTTTGCTGAGGACTTTGTGGTGTGTAGGCATGCTGAAAGTGCTCCTCCGCATGGATTTCCTGCGCTTTACCCGAGAATACATGTCCAGGTTTTCCTGAAAACAAACAGAGCCCTCTCTCGTTGTCACCTTTATTTGCTCATGATCATCCGGCGTGTGTGTGTGTGTGTGTGTGTGTGTGTGTGTGTGTGTGCGTGCATGCGTGTTTTTGAGCTCAGGGTCGCGTTCTGCAGCCGAAACGCACTCACCTCCTCGGTGTCTCCGGTCCACATGCGAAGCCGCTCCACCTCACGGTTCTGCCTGATGCTGCTGATGTTGTCCATCTCCTGAAGGACAGCCTCAGCAGTGCTGCTCGTGCACGCACACACACACACACACACACACACACAAATAAAAACAGAATTTGACAAACTGAAGGCACCTTCACAGAAGTCAAACGTGGAGAAACAATTCCTACTTCATAGGAGGTATATGACCTGCATCTCTAACTTGAACAGGAGCCCTGAATATACTGTTCAAATATTAGGGGTATAAAACAAACATATTCCAAATACTCAAAGTACAGATCGTGCTTACTGTTGGTAAGCTTTGTAAAAGGAAGCAAACAAGTATAAGGATTCCATGAATAGAGGAGATGAATAAAGGATGCCAATTTTCCCACACCCTGCTTGTGTTGTGTTGTGCACAGTACTGCAAAGGAAGGCGTTGTCAGCAGAGCAACATGTAGCTACCTGTTGACCAGCTGGTCAAACAGCAGGCTCTGATTGAGGTGTTCAAATTTGCTCTTCTTCCCCCGGCAGCTCCTCTTCAGCTCCACGTGCCCATTCATGTGAGAGTGATCTGCACCTCCGCTCTGCTCATTCCTGTGACTCAGATGGGCTGCAGCATTGACAAAACTTTCATTAGAAAGACAGCCAATTATTTCGTTGTGCGCTTCTCTCTAATACATTGAAGAGAATTGCATTACCGTGTCCATTTTGCATAATGCGAGACGACAACCTAGAAGCAGAAAAACAAAACAAAAGTGATTAGCCGCCATCCCGGGCAGAAAAGCTCAGGTTCGAGGAAGACTGAGGCCGGCAGCTGACCTGGTGCGGTAGGTGGGAATTTCCCAGCTGACCCTCTGGCCCTTGGTCTGTGGGGACGGCGAGGTATCGCTGGAGCTCGGCTCGGAGGCGGTCTGCCGCCGCGTCCGCTTGGAAGGGGGTGCCAGCCGCGGACTGCTGGGACTGCTTACATCACTACTAGCCTCCTTCTGTTGGAAGTTAATGAAAAAAACAAAAAAAACGAGGATCACACCAATTTCAGAGAGAAATATAAAAATAAGGCAATCAGAACAAGCAAGCAGCAGAAGAAAAAACAAAGGATGCCTGTCACACCCTGTGACAGCCTTTCACGTCTATTTTGCATAAAACATCTCCCCGTCAATCACCGTAAAAACCCCAGAATATTAAGCAACTAACAAGCAAGCATGAACAAACTGCTCTAGTAAGAAATCACACGCATGTCAACATAAAAGACGACAGCAAGAGCTTTAAATGCCAAAACCCAGAGTAGAATACGATGAGGCGAGACACCTTGTACCAAACTCCTCGACGCATTCCACAAATCACAACAGAGCAACCTCGACGTACGCCCTTGATCCCCCCCGCCGCCCTTCACAGCTCAACTTCCCCGCCGATGTCAGAGCGTATCTCGCTGTTGTCGTAGGCAACTGCCTGTGATGCCTGCAGAGACGGTGCGTCTGTCTGACTGACAGCCCGACTGACTGGATATTGATATAGATGTGGTAGCAGTGCACCAACAGTGAACAAACGCACAGCTGTGGATGGATGGCTGCACCTTGAAGTCAGGCTTCATTTGAAACCTTTTCCCAAACAGTCACAAAACTATTGTCAACATTGGGGGCGGAAATAGTTAAGTGCATGAAAACAATCAATATTATTGTGAAATGGCATTGTTAGGTGCATTACTCTACAGCCTGTTAATCACAGATCACATTATCATGTGTCCACAGTCAGGAATTACTCGAATGCCAAAAGCATAAATCCTCTCCAAACAGCCCATTAGGACTCGTCCATGTGCTATTGATCATCTATAATTTATCTAATCGGGGTTCGCTCTCGTTGAGTGTATTAATACCCGTAAATAATGCGGAGACACGGGTCCTCTGGCCTCGCGTCACTGCAGTGTTTACATTGTGAGACAAAGGCAGTCACGCAACCACAGTGAGAACATCGGCCGTTGGATTCATTTTGTCCTCCTGTCAAAGTAAATAAATGACAATCGGCGAGGCGTTAAATCGGTGCCTTAGTAAAACACGCGGTTTCTTCAAGGGTAAAAGCAAGCCGTGTCCGGGTATTTTTATTGGGGGGGGGGCATTCGCAACAAAGTTCACCAAGTTCAGACTTGCTTAAAGATTACGGGACTGGAGCCGGTGGACTGTTGTGAACCCGGGGGCTCCCTTCCCCCACCGCCGGCTAGCTGTCGCGGCTAGCTGCAACCGACGGACGCTAGCTTAACTTCCGAGCCTTTATCTCCTCACATTTGAGACAAATAAAACCCGGCTAACGCGCCCGAGTCGGCGGCGGGGAGAGGCGCCGACGTCCTCCGGGCAAACCGCGGACTGTCTTCACTCACGGCGGGGAGGGAGACGATCCGCGGGGAGACGACGGTGCGAACAAGTCAAGTCGGGCACAGATTGCCAAACACAAAGGGAACTCAACTTGGAGTTAGCAGGGAGCTAACAGGGAGCTAACAGCGCTAGCTTGTGATTTGACAAGCCGCGCGACGCGTCCGGCATAAAGTGACAGGCGCGCGCATCGTTGCGTTGGAGTCGTTTATTGTGTGTCCGCGTGGCGGGGTGGGTGTCAGGTGTCAGCGCTGTCCGCATTGTTGTACGTTAAAGTGGGACAACTTGAGGCCACTGGTTACCGCTAGCTAGCTCGCCAGTCAGTTGCGGCTAGCTTGGCTAGCTAGCTTGGCTAGTAAACTGACTGCCGAGCTAGCTAGCTTGCCGACTAGCCGAGCTAGCTAGCTTGCCGACTAGCCGAGCTAGCTAGCTGACCGGTGCTAAAAAGAGAGAGAGCGAGAGAAAAGAAACCGCTTACATGTTCCTCACAGTTCCGCTCGGTTCTTGACGAGGACCTCGTCCTGGAGGAGATGAAGGGGCCGCCCGGGCGGGAGTTTTTCCTCGTGTTCACCATGTTTAGTTTGTTTGTTTTCCCTTATGCCCTCACTGGATCTCGTTGGCCGGCTCCAAAGACTGCCTCATTTAGCGCAGCATCGAGGCGCCATTTCTTTCTTTCTCTCTCTCTCTCTCTCTCTCTCTCTTGCTGTCACTCTTCCTTCCTTCCCCCCTCTCTCTCTCTCTCTCTCTCTCCCCCTCAAGTGGATGTTTGTCATTCATGTTTGTTGACATATAGTCACAACTAGGACCATGAGATTCAGTAGAAACGGTTAATTGCAGGATAAACAATTCAAGTAAAAACTGGTGATACTAAACTCTCTAAAGTATAATAAAGTCTTTCCATTTAGTCAGATATTTCTCAAGCACAAACAATCGATTTAAATCATTTTTAAACTTACGAAAAAGAATAAATATAACCTTTTCAAACATACGATACACAGTGTACCCTTCAGACAAACAGCAGCCGGAGGGGTCGAAGCCAAGCAGATGGAAGTGGGCGGCCTCCGAGTTATTTGAGGATAAAAGTTCTTCACAAGAACATTTTGCATGTAAGAAAAAAAAATATCAAGTCAACTTTCTACACAATTTTCAGAAAGCTGGAAGTATGTGATCAAAACTATGCAAATGTATGTGGCCTGTGATCATAGTTTGAAGGAAAAGGACTTTCACTGAACCCCTCTCCGGAAACACTGTGGGATCCCTTCTCCCCGATTTGGAAATCACTGCTGAACCCAAACCTGTGTGTGTGTGTGTGTGTGTGTGTGTGTGTGTGTGTGTGTGTGTGTGTGTGCGTGTGCGTGTGCGTGTGTGTGTGTGTGTGTGTGTGTGTGTGTGTGTGTGTTGCCTCTTTTCCTGGCTTGACTGGAATTGCAACTGCGCTCGCCATCTGTTTCACGTTTTTTGGGGTCCATTTAAAAAGCATCATGAGGTGATTATTATTTTTGTTTGTGTGCATGGAGCTACTGAATCTGTAACCCAGAATAATGAGTCTATACTTCTGGTGGTGAGTGTATATATATATATTCCTCACCATGTGACTGTGTCAACGCAGTGGAGACAAGCGTCAACCAGAACATCACAGCTGGAGTCAGGAAAGATGAATCAAACTTTATTTCAGACTCAAGGTCCAGACAAAACATTAAATGGATAAAAAATACATCAGGTCACAAGTAATTAGAAATATATTTAAATAGATAGACGGATCGATAGAACGCTAGACTGACAGTTTAACCGGTTTCAATAGAAAGTGGTTGTGCTGAGCTCAGCATCCCGGTTTGGTTTCACCACGACAGACGGAGGCGACTTTACGGCACCGTGCGTCACACACGTCGCTCAGCAGAAGCAGCTGCACGAAGCGTCCGGTCTCTGCAGACGCGCTGGCCGGCGATCAACGGAGCGACCGCGGACTGGTAAATCAGCATGTGTCCCTAAAACCCTAAAAAAAAAAAAAAAGCGCGTGCGGATCAGCGTCTGCCGTGTGCATGTAACCCGATGCGCAGGGTCCTCTGCCGTGCACGCCCCCCCGGGCCGTCGGGCGCGACGCGCGCACGACGGACAAGTAACGCGTTTGTCATCGACACCGTTTTGCATCTGTGCGAATGTAACGCGTGAATACGTGGACACATGAATCCGCGTGGGGCGTATTGATGACGCGGCCAGGGCCTCTGATGTGACGTTTTTCATTTCCTCAGATGGAAAACACGAGACGTCATGAAAGAGATTGACTCTGAGGGGGGAGAGGAAGATGACAATTGGTAGGTCTCAACAAATCATTTGTGATTTAAATCAATTGCATTTGGGAGTTGCAATGACTTACTATTTTGCGTTCATTTTATTCTTATGTGCATTGGTCATTATCAATCTATTTTACATATTTTTCTGCATTGCACTGTATGTGTTTTGTGTGAATGAAAACTTCAAATTCTCAAAAAAATAATTGCCAAATCTTCGAGTCTTACCTTAAAGGAAAAAAATATCACTCCAACTCTGGATTTTCATCAATAATAAGAAATCAACCAATCAATGTTTGGTCAACGCCAGCACTTTTTTTCTTTAGGTGCATTTTCACAAACCTGCACTGTAAGATAACTCAATAATGCAACGTGTCTGACTACAGGAAGACATCTATCATGATAAATGAAACACTTGTCCATTTCTTTGTGGGTTTCCCAGTGAAGAAAGTGAAGAGCAGGCCCCAATAAGGCGTAGCTTCTCGGTGGAAGACCTCCTCGATGAGGTGGAGAAGATCTGCTACGATGCCTCTGGGACGTCGAAGGTCAGCTCCGCACCGTCACATCCTCCATCCTCAATTCTGAAAGGTTCTGTCTAAAAAAGAAAATGAGGCATCATCTTATTGTAACTTTTGGAGGAAAAATAATCTACGGAGGAAAAATTAACAAAGCAGTACAATAAAAATATATATATATATTTTTTTAATGTTTGTTTGTTTCTAGTCTGCATGAAGTAATAGAAACAAACAGCAGAAGGGAGTTACATTTGGGACGATGATTAGGTGACGTGTGTTGACCTCTGCGACCTTCGTCTCCAGGTGGAGATGGTGGTGAGGCTGTGGAAGGACGGCTTCACCGTCAACGACCAGGAGTTCCGCAGCTACTCCGTTCCCGAGAATCAAGACTTCCTGGACTCCATCAAAAGGGGGTGAGTGAAGCGGACCACCACGGAATCTTCACGGGGGGGGTAGGGGGGGGGGGTTACGAGACCTCAACCAGGCGGCGTAGGATAGTTACAGCTTATAACGCTCGCCAGGGATGGGTTGTCGTATAGTGACTGATCCATTACGTACTGGACTTTTATCTGCTCCCCCCCCCCCCACCCCAGGGAGCTCCCGAAGGAGTGGGAGAGCCGAGCAGAGGAGGAGGAGCTGGAGATCAGTGTGGAGGATCTGACGGAGGAAAACTACGTTCCCAGGCGAAAGGCCTTTCACCCCTTCAGCGGCCGAGGGTACCGACTTGGCAGGTAGGACGTCGCAGTTGTGATAGTATTCTAAAATAACCACATTTACATTTGAACCTTTATGTATGTTAAACGTGATTTGATCTTTTTAAAAAGAGCAATTTAGCATCCAAAACTGTTCTTGCATGAAGTCTGTCTCAAGTACCAAGGTGCCGTACTACATCACACCACTAGGTGGCCCTCTCATTCCAGGTATCAAAACACCAAGAAGTAAATCTCAGTAACTCCACCTTTTCATAACGACATTGTATATGAACACGCAATAGTCCAGGGAGTCCCAAAACCTCCAAAGTGTCCATCACTTCTAAATAACAATACATACACCGTGTGCATGCACCCTGAGCTGACTCCTAATCTGTTCTTTATTCCTGTCCACTCCCAGTGTCGCCCCCAGAGTTGTGGCCAGGTCACCGTCTGTGCACGAGGATGGAGAATCTCCTCCTATTCCCATGGTAACACTAGACCACGCCCTTCCTGTTACCTCCCTGCAGATCTGGTTGGCCGACGGCAGGAGATTGGTGCAGAGGTTTAACCTATCGCATCGGTGTGTATCGCAAACCTCAAAAAGGCCCGAAACGGCTCCTCTCCACATCTGAGCGTGACATCATCACAAAATATACACACATTAGAGGCCGATTTAGTATTCTGCGCGTGGACTCAATCGACATTTTCCACCCCTACCATGCTGTCTGCAAATCCCATAATCTCCAGCAACGCAGAGAAATAAGTAGTTCAAGCGATGACATGAGATTTTTGTTTGTACAAGCTTGGGAGCTGGCAAGGGGGGGGGGGGGGGGGGGGGGAGGTTGCTCGAGGATTACATAATGCTTTGTTCTAGTCTGCTGGAGTTGAAGGCACGGCCTGTGTTACATCCCCCCCCCCCCCCGCCACAGTGCACGCGGCTGCAGAAAACATAATCTGAGCCGCTGCAACCGAGTGGATCTATAAAATCCCCAGAGAGGGATTGCGCAACTGGGATGCAGCATTTATATAACTGGGTTAGCCAAAGGCTGGGCAGGGTTGAACCCCCCCACCCCCCCACCCCCCCTCCAACCTTCAGCCAGGCCTCGGCGTGCCATGGGGCGGCCGTGAGAACGCCCGTCATGTGGTGGGTGATTAATAATGGACGGTTCCTACGAGCACAGAGAGGCGTCAGGTGCCACGAGGAGAGCGTGGAGCATTCGCTCCGTGGCGCTCCGCCGTTCTTCTGTCTCGTATTTAACAAAATGCGGTTTTCACCAAATGCTTCCGTAGGATCGCGGACGTCCAGGACTTTGTGGCGCGCTGCCAGCGGAGCTGCCCCCCCTTCGTCCTGACCACGTCGGTGCCATTCCGGGATCTCGGCGACAAGGAGCTGAGTCTGGGAGAGGCCGACTTGGCCAACGCCGTCATCGTCCAGAGACCCCTGGACACACAGGCTCCGTTTGGACACTCCTGACTAAACGGGACACCACCCCACCCCAACCGCCATAATGCACACCGCACACCACTCGCACGCTCACTGACACCTCACCAAGAACCCGATGCCCCCCCTCCCTCCCCCTCCCCCATCTTACGCTGCATGTTAACGTTGTCCCGTTGGTGGGATTATTGCTGTTGTCTCAGGGCCTTCGTCGTCTTCTCCCAAATCAAAGTGAGGCAAACGAATTCTGTCGCCCGGGCAGATGTGGTGGTCTACCGCATGAAGCCCCCCCCCCACCCTCACACCCTCACACAGTCACACAGCCACACACACCCCTTCACTACCAGCACCACCCACCAACTCTCTTAAGTCTTCCCAAACTGTGATCACCAGTTTTTTTTCTGCACTATTCCCAGTCAAATAAACGAATTATTAAGTGGCTGATATTTCAATTTGTTCTTCTGAGGTTCTGAACTGCATTGAATGAACATATGTTTGCACGTCATTATGTTTTAAAAGGATAACAGCTTGTTGCTGTCTCTTTTTAGTTTTGTATTGTTTTATTTGAGCATATCAAGTTACAACAAATGTCCTCAAAACTTCAGCAAATCTGTCGCCATTTGAGATCTTAAAGTAGAGATGAATTCTGGTCTCGTGCTCCCCGCCATGCGTGCGCCTGCGTCTCGGTCCGCACCCGGGCCTCGGGAAGAAGGCGAGCGCCATTATCCATCTTCAATATTTAAAGCGGCGCGAGGGATGGTGGTGCGGAACAGAGGCGGGTTTGTGTCGGCTGTGTGGAGCCGGAGAGGACAGCCGGTGAAGGTCATG
Organism: Pungitius pungitius; assembly: GCF_949316345.1. Lineage (NCBI taxonomy): Eukaryota > Metazoa > Chordata > Actinopteri > Perciformes > Gasterosteidae > Pungitius > Pungitius pungitius. Next base: position 2,019,663 of record NC_084919.1, on the reverse strand, counting down.
GGTGGAGATGCCTGGAATAATCCCCCCCTCTGAAGAATTATCTTTGAGAAGAGGCCACATTTGAAGGTTTCGACCTGAATGTGCACGCTGCCGGCGTCACCTGGTTCGCTGCCAGAGGCGGTCTGGCTAAAGAGTAAAAGAGAGCACATTTGCTTTCTGCTACATATTTAATAAGGCTAAGCATGCAGGGAATTACTTTCCCTTTAAGTCCCACATTTCCTTTTCAGAAGGACCCTTTTTGAACTCGCGCAGCATGCAGCCAACCTTTTCATTTTGCACATTCCTCTTCACGCATTATGGGAAACGTGCCACTTTGATGCAGCTCTGCAGCGGTGCCGCTTTCAGCGTTGATAATGTGGTTTTGGTTGAGGGGGTTGCACGCTTGGGATTCACAAGCCGAGGTCTCCATGACACGTTTGTTTTTCGTGCTCAGAGGAGAGATTACCGTGGAGACTAAAAGGGGCCGCAGTATGTGTTTTGGGGGGGCAAAATGAAAGGTGCTCAGTAGATAGAAGTGAACGGTCGATGAAACAGCCTCAGAGAAGAATGTGTGGTACTGCATCTCCTTCTCCAAACCGATAAGTGTGTGTAGGAGAAGCTCCCTGTCCTCTCAGATGGAATCTTTTACTTTGAATAAAATGACCCCTTACAATGTCACCGGGTTGACAGTACTCGAGCGTTACGTTTTGTTAGCCTGCATGTGGTTATGTGTGAGATATGGGGACCGTTTACACGCTGGATGAGAGGAAATCGTGGTGTTCAACGCTATATTTCTGGGAATTCAACAACCCAACCAGCTTAAGCTGATTAACCATGGAGAACTTTGAAGAAGTTACATCATCCCATAAGATGGAACATCATCTAGTATGTGAAACATCATGCTGTGTTGAATAAGAGATTGAGAACATGAACTCATGATTACAGCTTGTAATAAACCGCCTGACAACCAGAGGAGTCGCCCCCTACAGGCCATTTGAAAGAATGCAGGTTTAAGGCCATCTCCCTCTATAGAATGTGGGGTCTCCACCTGGACGTGGAAATGTAAGATTGGGACTAAAACTTCTCTGCCTCGATGTTGAGATTAATGGTTCCTGTGAGTCCTCTCGGCTGAATCTGGAGTAGCAGCCCGTAAATAATAGACCTACACCCCCCCCCCCCCCACACACACACAGTGGAATTGAAGCTCCTCGTTCCATAAACCTAAGGTCGATTCTCTGTGAGGGAAATTAAACCAACCTTTTGGACATGAGTGTTTGTCAACATGGGTGCTTTTCATAGAATGGAATGTGTCATTAAACCAGAGCACATTTGAAGCAACATTGATGATTATTTTATACCATGTCACGTGTGGAGTGTATAATGCATGATTGTTTCATGCATTCATCGCATGCTTAAAAATAGCACTAGTTTGTCACTGTCTCACAAAGAAACTCTTCCCGAGCGTTCCCATCGCAAACACACACACACACACACACACACACACACACTGCTCGCGTCAAACGCCGACCCCGATCTCTCGGCAAAGATGCACGCGCGCACACGCGCACCACACGCAGTGCCCGCATACATGCGATGCCGTGCACCGTGGCGCCGCTCCGTCACTGCAGGCTGCGGAGCGGATGCGCGCAGACCGTCTCTCCTTCTCCTCCTCCGGTCCGAGCCGGCGACCACCGGACCCCCGGACCCCCGGACCCCCCGCAGGAGCGACCGAGCGAGGCCGCGTTCTCGTGCCCCAGCGGGTATAGGACCGCCGCTGTGTTCTCTCCTCATGCACAGATGGGATTTAGAATAACGCCAGGTGGCTCGTGGACGTGCTCGCAGTGAGGGGAGCCTCGCGCACTCTGGCACGGGACACGTTCGCTCTTAAAGCGCAGTCGGCGGCTGTCAGACACCGCGGACGACGGCCACCCGAGTGGCATTTGACTTTTAGAGGGCGATTTGTTTAAAACAAGGTTTCTAGCGCGCGTGTGTGTGCGTGTGTGTGCGTGTGTTTGTGTGGTTTCTTGTTACATTCTCATCATTCAACTCTGCATTGGTCCATTCATGTGTTTCTGTGCAGTCTTTCTGTGTTTTGTGTCTGTATTCTTGTCATTGACTGGATGTGTGTGTGTTTTTGTGTGTGCTTTCTTTTTGCATATATGTGTTTGCTTATATTTATTTCCTTTTTTTTGCATATGTAGCCTATGTATGTGTGTGTGCGTGTATGCATTTTGTTTTCTTTTTTGCTGATGTGCGCGCGTGTGTGACACTGCCGCCTCTCTGAATTTGCCCTTGCCTCCCCTTTGCCTCCCCCTTGCCCCCCCCCCCCCCCCGGTTTCAGAGCCACAGCAGCATGCGGATGATGGCGGCGGACAGCGGCACCGAGGAGCGGGAGGAGCCCGCGGCCTCCGACGCCGTCGCGCGCGCGCACTGCGCGCACACCCGCAGCCAGAGCCACGTCCAGTTTCAGCCTCCGACACAGGCCGCCTCCAGCACCACCTCCAACACCGCCACCACCACCACCCAGTGGAAGGCTCCCCGCGCCATCGCGCACACGAGGAGTCACAGTCACACGCACTTCAGCACTGCCTCGCACACGCCGGCTCAGAAGTACGGCTGCCGCCTCACGCACAGCCTCTCAGCCATGGCCAGGGGGGGGCACGGGGACAAGGGGGACAAGGGAGCGGAGGGGAAGCCCACCGAACCGCTCTTCCCCAAAACTCTCCCTCCACAGGTAAGAGCCCCCGCTGCATGTTTACCTTGTTGTTGTTGTTGTTGTTGTTGGACCCGTGCTGCAGGGAGACACACACCTTGATGAGAATGTTCTCATCTGGCGTGTTTGGTGCTTAGTTTGGCTGTGAGTGGTTGGATGCAGGGAGGGGGGGGGTCTCCTTCTGTGTCTTGTCCTTTTCATTAATCAGCTGCAATGTTTTCCTGTGTGAGCAAAGTTGTTTAGACTGAGAGGAGGATGACCTTCCTCCTCTTCTTCTTCAGATCAGATCAGTGGACTTAAGTGAGGAAAGAGTTGGAATCGGACAGCGAGACAGATGAAAGGAATTTTGACCGGTTTGGCTTATCTCACATTATCAGAGCGGATGATAAGTGAGGAGAGTAAAGCTTTGAGTGTTGCTCACTGGCTTTCTGTGACTCAGGTGGATCCAAACAGACCTGCAGCTGGTCTCGTCTCTGAAAGCTCTGTCTCATCTGCAAGTGTTTTTGTTTTGACTCGCTGACTCCAGTTAGATTTGACATCAGAGGTTTTGCATTCACCACCAAAAAAAAGAAGGAAAATCCCTGTTATGACTGGTTTTTCTGCCCTCAAGACGGCAGGAGTTGAGAATTAGAGCGACCAATTGTTTTTTCTCAGTAAGCTTTTGCATTTCCCCTAAGGGCCTATAAGCCGTATCTGTTTTGTGGGGACTGCTTTTGGGCCACAGCTGGTTAAGAGTCGGGACTGGACTCCACTTTTAGTGTTTATCATTTTTGTTCCCATTCAAAATCAGAAGGGATCAGCCGTGGTGACTCGACGTGTGTCGTGTCCACGGCAAGATGTCGTCTTCTTCTCTGCTGAAGGCTGTTAAATGTCACCTTAACCTCAAAAACACAAGCGTAACAACGTAAGCTCGCACCATTCTCTTTGGAATGAGGACCAACAGAGGGAATCTTCCTTGTCCCTCTCTGTCTCCCTCTCTGTCTCCCCCTCCGTGTCCCTCTCCGTGTCCCTCTCTGGATCTTTGTGCATTTGATTCCCTGCACGTTCATGCCTT